>NC_088224.1:73051309-73071309 GCF_036934945.1 Oncorhynchus masou masou | reverse complement strand
CATATGGACACTGGGCCTATATGTCAGCCATTGTCTTGTCAACAGTCGTCTACCAAACATGATGCATTACCATCAATGTGCAGGACCCTGACCCTGTACCCGCCCGCCTAACCACTCTGCTCGTCCTGACCCTGTATCCGCCTGCCTAACCACTCTGCTCGTCCTGACCCTGTACCCGCCCGCCTAACCACTCTGCTCGTCCTGACCCTGTATCCGCCTGCCTAACCACTCTGCTCGTCCTGACCCTGTACCCGCCCGCCTAACCACTCTGCTCGTCCTGACCCTGTATCCGCCTGCCTAACCACTCTGCTCGTCCTGACCCTGTATCCGCCTGCCTAACCACTCTGCTCGTCCTGACCCTGTACCCGCCCGCCTAACCACTCTGCTCGTCCTGACCCTGTATCCGCCTGCCTAACCACTCTGCTCGTCCTGACCCTGTACCCGCCCGCCTAACCACTCTGCTCGTCCTGACCCTGTACCCGCCCGCCTAACCACTCTGCTCGTCCTGACCCTGTACCCGCCCGCCTAACCACTCTGCTCGTCCTGACCCTGTACCCGCCCGCCTAACCACTCTGCTCGTCCTGACCCTGTACCCGCCCGCCTAACCACTCTGCTCGTCCTGACCCTGTACCCGCCCGCCTAACCACTCTGCCTGTCCCGGAACCTTCCTGCCATCCTGTACCTTTGCTCCTACTCTGGATAATCGACCCCTGCCTGCCTAGACCTGTAATTTGCCTTCCCCTGTTGTTACAATAAACATTGTTACTTCACACAGTCTGCACTTGGGTCTTACCTTGATATGTGATACCATAACAACAGGAAAATCTCACATGGAATGCAATTAGTTTCTTGGGGCAATGCGATCAAACCACACATTGAGATTGTTTGTACATTAATGGATAGGATAATCAAACTGTAGAGCTGTATATAAACAAGATCTATATACAGGTACATTACCCACACAGCTATACACAACCAGGTCGCTACAGCCTGAAATAAACGTACAACTAGCGAACAATACTGGCAGGATTTGGGCCATGTAGGCTAAAGTTAGATGGAGCCAGAGAGGCAAACCAAAGGCTCACTGTGACAGGTCCCCATGTGTCTGAACCTCTCTGGGGATTCATGTGGTTCTAGCCACTGTGTACTGTATGGAATCATGGCTCCCTCTGGGCTCCAGACACTGTTATCTGTCCCCCTCCATCATAGATAGCTCCCCCTCATCCAGCACCCCAGACTGGGGAAAGACTAGGGAGGAGGGAAGCAAGCAGACTCCAGGCCTGACAGATGATAGAGTGACTCTCCCTGTCGTAAGAGCACTGTCTCCTACTATCAGACTGTGTTAACTGTAAAGTCTATACTCACTTCAGAAAGAGACAATTTACTTAACAGTTGTGGAAATGAGTTCAACGTTCAAAGTCCTGGACCAGTTTTTCAAAGTCTGTACCTATATAATTTAGCTTGAATAACAACCAGCCACCAGGCTGGATAAACTGTTAACACTATTTGTTTAACATCAACATGTTCCATATTAATGAGATTACAAAAAGCCACATAAAAACATGTTAAACATAAAAACATGTTATACCTAAAATACATAAATGTCTATAATAATAGTAATAAAGAATGAAATGATAATAATAATAATAATAATAATGTATATTGCAGTGACAGGGATATCTTACATGGGGTGGATGAATGGGTGGATGAATGTACACACCTACTCTTCTATAAGTTAATTTACCCAAGGTAAGACACTTAAAAACAGATTTTATGAAGATGTGATATAATGAATCATTCTAATAATGGTAGTGTGTACTAGTCTAGACTCCTGTTGATACCAACAGGTTGAGGAGCAGATACACATCTCTGTTTGAGCATATGAAATATAATGGCTGAATGATCCCTTCCAGTATGGAAGGGAACTTAGAGCAAAGGTGACTTTGGCGCTTCTCCAACTTATGTCCATAAACCAAAACAAAGGCCGTTATAAAGGAGAGAGTGGTGTGGAGGTTGTCACGTAGGCCTACACTGATACAACCAACCTGCCAGATTAGCAATAGTAATTCCTGGTTCATTTTGTTTTAGCTAAGTCTTCGCAGTATGGTTGACAACTTGACACACTGGTTCTTAGTACAATTACATAATGTATCTGGATAAGAACACTTCACAATGAAAAATGACATCACTCCTGTTTGTCCTCGTGGAAGAGCCGACATGCTAGTCATATTGACTACAAAAATAACAACGTCCTCCGCATGATGATAGTTTGGAATTGTTCAGTCAAGTTGCCAAAATACTATCAGCATGAAAGGCCCAGGAGAACAGGAGAGTGAGCAGGCTTGGGCCCAGTGCTCTACTACCACCACTACCGTACACCAGCAGCCCAGCCGGGCAGGAAACATCTGGGAGGCTCACTGCAACAGATGTCTGTGTGAGATAAAAGCAGAGTGAGAGTTTAGCCCCCGTCTGTCTGACTGGGCGTTTTTACATCCAGGTGGGCCGTAACCTTGGCTCAAACAAACACAAGGTCCAAGTAATCAAACCATCCACGTTTTCTCACTCTGTCCGTCCGGCCCAGGACTGGACCAGCATCTGGATCTGGACAAGGCCTGAAACATTGTCAGGGACTTGGGGGTCCATTGTCTGGGGTCTCATTTTGATCCATTGTCAGAAGGCCCCTCCGGGGGCCCTTGTTCACAATGCTTTTACCTCTGCAGGTCGCCGTTTGCATCAGTTCCTGGTTGATGGGAGGCAGCAAAGAACAAAATAGGTATCATGGTCAACCATTCATGCATTATCACCATTCTCTAGCTCTTTGTTGAGTTTGAATTCATTTGTTGAATTTCTTTATTAGATTCTTGTATCAACTTTGCATTCTTCATATTAAATTGTTGATTTAAACACTTTGTCCATTGTTTGAGTAAACACTGCACATTCCAGCACATGTGATGTTTACATGAAACTTCCTTTTTTGAATTAAGGCACTAAAACATTTCTACATTCTAGTTTCTCACCTTTCGACACTGTCGTTTCATTAACAAAAATATAAATATTTTCAATCTTGGCTCAGATGAGCTGTCAATCAAATGGAAGAAGTCAAAACAATGGAGAAAAAAGCAGACAAAATATGAAGAAAGTGTGTCATGCCCACAGATGAAGCAAAGCCCAGAGGGGAACGCAGGTTCCTGTTTGACTATAAAAAGGCGTCTCTGGGGACCTGAGATCTTAATTGGGACTGGCAGGAATCTCTGTAATCAGAGACAACTATGCTGCTAGCCCAGCCTTATTCTTTATAGATTTAGAAATAAAGGTCTCCTGACTACTGAAGAAAGTTGCTAACTTTTATAAGACTTCTTTGTTTGGTATATCTCTTATCTCTGTATGGAGGGGCCTTACATGGTATAAGCCTATACATTAAATCATGTCATTCAAAAATATCTGTTTTTCAACCATGCAACTGAGAAAGCTATGTTTTTTCGCACCACCAACCCAAAAAAGTCACATTTAATAAAGTACGACGAATTGAGATTTTCATTTTAGAAAAGAATTAGACCTATTTACAGTACATTCAGAGAACACATATTTCACATACAAGAGACAACAATATCAAAGTAAATATTATGGAATATTCAAAAATAAGTATAGGCCACATTTATTACAAACCATAACCTTCAAGCACAGGGATGTCAAAATGAATAGAATGAATAGCATGACCAATCAAGTGGATGTTGACCGGACAAACAACTTTCCATTGATGTGTGTGTACATAGGCCTACTCCATCCCAACTCATTGTGAGCCAGCCAGGAGTATAGGATATAACCGGTCCAGACATGACTCAGTGGTCCAGTGGCAGTCTGCTCTCTCTCTCTCTCTCTCTCTCTCTCTCACCACACCCTGCCTTTAACCATGGATAATTAGGAGATATGACCAAACAGCTCCCAAGATGACCGCCCGCCTGCCTGGCAGCCAGCCATGGGACTCTCACAAACAGGAATTGGAAGAAAGGACCACAGATGAAAAGAGGAAGGGAAGCCATGGAAAGAGGAGGATGGGATGATGACAATGGAATTGGAGGAAACCCACCTTTATAAATAGGAACCAGAACCACCCCACAGTGCATGAGGTCATGGGGTCATGGTCAGAGGCTGAGAGACGGTAGGAGAGCCTGAGGAGGGGAGAGGGCTGTTGGAGGTGTGGGAGATGTGGGGGTGGACTAGAGAGGAAGAGGAGGGGAGAGGGCTGGTGGAGATGTGGGAGATGTGCGGGTGGACTAGAGAGGGAGGGGGGGGGGGCAGCTCTGATACTCACCATGGGGTGCTCCTTACCTCAGACCGGACTCCAGCCTTCCACTGAAGCACCATCACACCCTTTCCTGCCAGACACTTCCAGGAGGAAATCCTTGCCCTGCCTGGCCAGACGTAACATGTGATCATCACTATTCACTCCAAAATGTTGAACTCAATGACACAAACTGGAAGCATTGCCTCCCATTTGTGGTAGTGGTTTGTAAGCAAAGATACAAAGTAGATTGTTTTAGCCTGTATCAAGTTGTTCTGCAATATAGACACATTATCTAATCAGTCAGTACATTTAATGAAGTTTACTTAACTTCCAGTCAATGAATTAGGAGCTTCTGAGGTTGCAGAATGGAATGATTTACCTTTGAGCACCTGATGTCAAGCTCTCTCCCTCTTTATTGTTGAATACGTTTGAGATTAAATTATCACTGTGAGAGAACTTGAGATCACACACAAATGACAGGGGAGACAAAACTTTCCCATGGCCAACACACAATCGTTATCTTGAAAGACATGTTCATAGATAAAAAAAACAATGACAGGTGTAATTTAAACAAAAATAGCAAAAGGGCCTTGGGCATTTTTCAGATCAAGCTTCAATTACAGCATTTCAATTGGCTCTGACAAGTTCAACTGTGGTACATAAGAAGGTAATAGTCTGGGAGATGAACAGAACAGGGGTCAAAACTAAAATGGAATATTCAGTTGAAAACTAGGCTATACATTTAGTATATTATTTGAATGATCATGATTGCGTTTTTTTCCCTCTCAAACTACCGGGGCAAACATCTATTTCTAACTGTGAAATCTAAGTACATTTCAATTTCTTTTAACTGTATCGTAGCCTAGATATAATTTTTGACTCAGTGCAAATATCTGATGAAATAAAGATATAATACTGTAAGTCAGTGGTTGGACATAACATAATCTTCACCGTCTGATCTGTACCACGTGTTTGGTTTAGTGGTTTAAGATTTTGGGATATGCAGAGCAAATAGTTCCTCATCCTATTTGGCCAACAATCATCTCAGTGGCCTTGTCAAAGCAAGCAAATACTGTGGGTCTACAAGAGGGTTCCTATACTGAGAGGGACGCAACACACCTCAGGGGACTAGGTTAGCCACAAGAGGGGATTGGTAACATGGGGAGAGTCTAGGGCAGAATGTAGAGGGTCTTTCCCTTGTAGCTGTTAACAGCCAGGGTCGTGATCTCCAGGACGTTAAAGACCCACTTGGGTTTAGGACTGTAACTAGAGAGTTGGAATAACAGAGCAGGGAACACCGGTGGTGCCTCACGCAACGTGGGCAGAACCCAACTCCCTCCTCTTCCTACAGAGGATCATGGGGAAGGGGTCTCAGGAGGGCTGGGTTAGGGTCAGATGAGTCCCCCTCCCTGGAAGTGTATATAACAGAGGGACTTGAGATGGTCCAGGAGACCAGAGAGAGAGGAGAGAAAGTTGCAGACTCAAACTGTGTCAGGCTTTAGCCAGGAGATCAGTGGTTCAAAGGTGGACATGCTGACTGCCTTAACTACCTAGGGGCAGAGCAGAGCAGAGCAGCACGCTGCAGGCCAGACCAGGCCATAAATATTCTAGCCCTCATACCAACACACTACTCCCCTTCTCTCTACTCATATGTGACCACAGACACCAGGCCTTAACTCATGTCCACAGTGTGGATCAACAGCTAGAGTTCAAAAGATGGGTATGGGTAGACCCCATTCCCTTAAAACAGGAAAGCTGTGGTACTTCTGAAGACCAATTAGAACTGACCTGTGCCTCCATGTTAGAGACTTAAAGGAGAAGTTATCTTTTTTTTTTTACAACCAAATCTCTATTTTTGATGTTAACATCATGTCTTTAGATGTTGTACACATTCTGAGCTTCATCTACAACGTTACATTCCAATTTGTGGGACTCATTCTGTTTCCCCTATCCAGCAGTTCCATTCTCTGTGTAGCCTGCCGCTAGAACGGATGGAGAGGTATCGCTCGAATCGCAACAAAATGGAATATAACATTATGGATATAGTTTGGAATGAGACAATTTCATGTGTACAACATCAAAAGACATGCATCACTATACTGAGAGCTTTTCCATTTCTAAAAGGACGTATTTGGGTGTTTTTGGAGAAAAAGAGGACTGGGCCTAAGCAACGATTGTCTGTTATATTGACAAGATAGTTAAGTGACTGATCTAACAATGGAAATACATGTCCTCAAAGATGGAAGGCAGGCGGTGAGATCAGGTGGGACCATTCTAGCCAATGACAGGGCAGATACGCATGTGAACAACAGGTCATAGAGACAGATAGAGGACTCATCTTTCATCTGTGCCATTATTGTCAGGACCCGGTTTCAAACCTGGGTCTCCGGAGTGAGAAACAGTCACTTAACCAACTGAGCCACGAATAGACAGCAGAACCCAGAAGATGAGGCAGACACAGCAGTACTTAAGACGGTGTATTTAATAAAGAAAAAATCCTAAAATACAAAAAATGGCAAATCCAAAAGGTGGTAGGAAAAACACAAAAAGACCTCAAAAGAAACTCACCAAAAATAAACAAAAACAAAAAAACAGAATACCACAAGAACTTCACCCGGAATCGACAAGAGCACACAGAACACTAGGGCAGGGTGCTAACATACAAACACAGAGCACAGAACTGAGGGAAACAAAGGGTTTAAATACAATCAGGGGAAACGAGACACAGGGGCAAATAATAATGGGGATCAAGGGAAAAACATAGGGACAAAAAGCACAATGGGGACATCTACTGACCAAAACCCGGAACAACCCTGGCCAAATCCTGACAGAATCCCCCTAGGAACGGCTCCTGACGTTCCTACCAGCTCTCTCAGGGTGGAGGACCCTGAACTGACGAATGAGGTCAGGGTCCAGGATGTCTTTGGCAGGAACCCAGGAGCGCTCCTCAGGACCGTAGCCTTCCCAGTCCACCAGATACTGCCAGGACCGCTGCACCCGGCGGGAATCCAGTATCCGGTGGACGGTATAAGCCGGCTGGCCTCCAATGACACGAGGCGGAGGGGGAGGTCTGTCTGCCGGGACAAGGGGAGAAAAAACAACAGGTTTTAACAATGACACATGAAAAGTGGGATTAATCTTAAGGGATCTGGGTAAGTGTAGGCGATAAGAAACTGGGTTAACTCTCCTGGCAACCTTGAAGGGACCGATGTATTTTTGGGACAGCTTGCGAGACTCCACCCGTAGAGGTAAGTCTCTTGTGGAAAGCCAGACTCTCTGGCCGGGGCGCAGGGTAGGCCCGGGACGGCGACGTCTGTTGGCTTGTTGTTGATAACTCTGTGAGGAACGCATCAGATTAAGACGGGTCTTCCTCCACATAAGCCGACAGCGTCTGACGAACCTCAAGGCTGAAGGCACTCTGACTTCTGCCTCCTGGTCCGGGAACAATGGAGGAGCATAGCCAAACTGACACTCGTGGGGGACATACCAGTGGAGGAGGAGCGCAAGGTGTTGTGCGCGTATTCGGCCCAAACAATAAAGGATGACCATGTGGACGGGTTGTCACGAGTCATACATCGGAGGGTGGTTTCCAGCTCTTGATTCATCCTCTCTGTTTGGCCGTTGGACTCCGGATGGTACCCTGAAGATAGACTGGCAGAAGCCCCCATGAGTTGGCAGAAGGCCTTCCAAAACCTTGAGGCGAACTGGGGACCTCTGTCAGAAACCACATCTTGAGGAATGCCGAAGACTCGGAACACATGATTAATTACCAACTCAGCCGTTTCCTTGGCAGAAGGTAACTTAGTCAGAGGGACGAACCTGGCCGCCTTTGAAAACCTGTCGATTATGACTAGGATAGTAGTATTGCCATGGGATGGAGGAAGTCCAGTAATAAAGTCCAATGAGATATGGGACCAGGGTCTGTGGGGAACAGGTAAAGGGTGAAGGAGTCCTTGAGGGCGGAGGTGAGAAGATTTGCCCTGGCAGCACACGGGGCAGGCATTGACGAAAGTGGCAACGTCTTCTCTTATGGTAGGCCACCAGAACTTACGCTGGATGAACTCCAAGGTGCGACCTACGCCCGGATGACAGGTGAGGCGAGAGGAGTGCCCCCACAGAAGGACCTGAGTCCTCACTGCCTTGGGGACAAACAACCGATTGGCAGGGCCTCCTTTAGGGTCCGGTTCGCTAGCTTGAGCACGTCTCACGGTATCCTCAACTTGCCACGAGATCGGAGCCACAATCTTAGCAGCAGGAAGGACAGGCATGTCCGTGTCATCTCGAATGGCAGGAGCGTAGACTCGGGACAGGGCATCCGGTTTGAGATTCTTCGACCCGGGCCGATAGGTGAGGATAAACTGGAATCGATTGAAGAAAAGAGACCATCTAGCTTGTCTAGAGTTCAATCGCTTCGCCTGCTGGATATACTCCAGATTTTTGTGGTCCGTAAGCACTTGAAACGGGTGAGAAGCCCCCTCGAGCCAGTGTCTCCATTCCTTCAATGCCATCTTAACCGCTAGGAGTTCACGATCCCCCACATCGTAGTTCCTCTCAGTCGGGGTAAGCCGGTGTGAGAAGAAAGCGCACGGATGAAGCTTCTTGTCTTCACCCCTCTGAGACAGGACAGCTCCAACACCAACCTCTGATGCGTCTACCTCCACCACAAATGGTTCATCCGTAGTCGGTAGTATCAGGATGGGAGCAGAGAGGACGCGCTGCTTGAGTCCTTGGAAGGCCGTCTCAGCTTCTCTTCCCCACAAAAACCTTGCATTGCCACCTTTGGTTAAAGCTGAGAGAGGAGCTGCCACCAAACTGAAGTTCTTGATGAACTTGCGGTAAAAGTTTGTGAAGCCCAGGAAATGCTGAACATCCTTAACGGATTTGGGGGTGGGCCAATCCGCTACCGCACCTACCTTCCTAGGGTCCATTTGGACTCGACCGGGTTCCACTACAAATCCCAGGAATTGTACTCGGGATGAATGGAATTCACATTTTTCCGGCTTAACGTACAGATGGCTGTCCAGGAGGCGTTTGAGTACTTGTCTGACATGCTTAGTGTGTTCTTGAAGGGAGCTCGAAAAGATGAGGATGTCATCCAAGTAAACGAACACAAATATGTTAAGCATATCCCTAAGCACATCGTTTATGAGCGCTTGGAACACCGCTGGGGCGTTGGTCAGGCCGAAGGGCATCACCAAGTATTCATAGTGACCAGTAGGCGTGTTGAAAGCGGTCTTCCACTCGTCACCAGGTCTGATCCGCACAAGATGGTATGCGTTCCGCAGGTCAAGCTTAGTGAAAACAACTGCTTCCTGGAGCAGCTCGAAGGCTGTGGCCATAAGGGGTAGCGGGTAACGGTTACGGACGGTTATGTCATTGAGTCCCCGGTAGTCGATGCAAGGACGTAATCCACCGTCTTTCTTGGCCACAAAGAAAAACCCTGCTCCCGCCGGGGGGTGGATGGACGCATGAGGCCTGCTTCCAGAGCGTCCTTGATGTAGGTATCCATAGCAGCTCGTTCGGGTGGAGATAGGGAAAAGATCCGACCCCTGGGGGCAAGTGCCCGGAAACAGGTCGATGGGACAATCGTAAGGTCTATGGGGTGGTAGCATGGTGGCCCTCTGTTTGCTAAACACCAGTTTGAGGTCATGGTAACACTCGGGAACTCGGGTCAGGTCGATGGATTCTAAAGACTCGGGAGTAGAACTCGGGGAATTCTGGAAAATACAAGTAGCTTGGCACGTAGGACCCCACTGCTTGATAGTGCCCACAGACCAGTCGATGTGAGGGTTATGGCTGTGAAGCCAGGGGTATCCAAGGACGAGAGGGAACTCGGAACAGGAGATCAAATGAAAGTTCATCAATTCCTGGTGTTGTGAAACTGAAAGTCTCAAGGAGGTAGTGACATGAGTGACAAGTCCAGATCCCAAAGGGCTTCCATCCAATGTAGTAACCCTCATGGGGTCACTTAGAGGTTCAGAGGGAACGCCATTCTCCTTCGCCCAGACACCATCCATGAAGTTACCTGCGGCTCCAGAGTCTACCAAGGCTTGAAGGTGAAGCTTGTGGTTGTCCCAGGAGAGGGTGACTGGAATGAGCAGACGGGAGTTGGACGGATGGGAGGAGGTTATGTTTCCCGTTACAGTTCCCCCCGGTCTGTACGGGACAGAGCGTTTCCCTGGAGCCCGGGACACGTGGAACGGAAATGGCCCGGTTTGCCGCAATATAGACAGCGTCGCTCCCTCATCCGGCGGTCTCTCTCAGCCTGGGAGATGCGTCCAATCTGCATGGGTTCCGGTGGAGCCAGCGATGATAAAGGTGGGGACTTGGAGCTGGGACTGATAGGAGCTAGAGGTCTACGGTTGAGTTCTCTCTCTCTCAGACGCTGGTCAATGCGTGAGGCCAACTTGATCAGGGACTCGAGATTGTCCGGTGGTTCCCGAGTGGCCAGTTCATCTTGGATAGTGTCGGAAAGGCCTTTCAGAAAGCACACCGTGAGCGCCTCGTTGTTCCAGCCACTCGCTGCTGCCACCGTGCGGAACTGGATGGCATAGTCCGTCACGCTGCGCCAACCTTGATGGAGAGTCAGGAGCTGTTTGGCTGAGTCAGAACCACTGCTTGGGCCTTGAAACACTCGTTTGAATTCCTCAGCAAAGGCAGAGTAGCTGGCACAGCAGGAACTATGGGCATCCCACACAGCAGTAGCCCAGGCCAGGGCTTTTTCCGACAGCAGGGTGATGATATATGCGATCTTAGACCGGTCGGTGGGAAACGACGAAGGTTGCAGCTCAAAGGAGAGAGAACATTGAGTGAGAAAGCCTTTACAAGCACTTGGATCACCTGAGAACCGTTGGGGAGGTGGAAGACGAGGTTCAGCCAGGGGGTTAACTGCCATGGGTACGTGAACCTGAGGTACTGGGACGGAAACTGTTGCCGGGGTAAGTCGATCAGATATTTGCTTAATGGAAGTCAGCATCTCCGACAGAAGATGAGAATGTCTAGCCATTAAGGCCTCTTGCTGAACCAGGGCGGCTTCGTGGCGTTGGACAGTCTCCTGGTGGTGGGACAGCGTGGCAAAAAGGTCCTGGGAACTGGCTGACTCTGGGTTCATTTTTGGCTCTGTGTTTCTGTCAGGACCCGGTTTCGAACCTGGGTCTCCGGAGTGAGAAACAGTCACTTAACCAACTGAGCCACGAATAGACAGCAGAACCCAGAAGATGAGGCAGACACAGCAGTACTTAAGACGGTGTATTTAATAAAGAAAAAATCCTAAAATACAAAAAATGGCAAATCCAAAAGGTGGTAGGAAAAACACAAAAAGACCTCAAAAGAAACTCACCAAAAATAAACAAAAACAAAAAAACAGAATACCACAAGAACTTCACCCGGAATCGACAAGAGCACACAGAACACTAGGGCAGGGTGCTAACATACAAACACAGAGCACAGAACTGAGGGAAACAAAGGGTTTAAATACATTCAGGGGAAACGAGACACAGGTGCAAATAATAATGGGGATCAAGGGAAAAACATAGGGACAAAAAGCACAATGGGGACATCTACTGACCAAAACCCGGAACAACCCTGGCCAAATCCTGACAATTATGGCGGGCAGCGCCATTGAGGATATCTCCATTTTAAAGTAATCCATTTGAAATGTTCTTCTTCATTGGCTGAATGCTCCCAACTCATAGGAATCCACACCCAGTTGACTGGAAGCCCTCAATGGCAAAGTCGATGCAAAAACAGGTTATATCCATGATGAGTCCTCTATATATCTCTCTGACAACAGGCACAACTACAATATAAAGTTGTTTTTTTTCAAAGTTGTTGAAATGCCATATGAATCAATTTATATCAGTGTGTTCATATCAACCTAACCATACAAAACTCATATTCAATTAAATAAGCCTCACTTAGAAAATTAGCAATTACATTTTTTTTGTTGACCAAATTACACACTGTCACATAGATTGTTTTTATATTTTTAGACCTCTGTAACGGATGTGAAACGGCTAGCTTAGTTAGCGGTGTGCGCTAAATTGTGTTTCAATCAGTGACGTCACTTGCTCTGAGACCTTGAAGTAGTAGTTCCCCTTGCTCTACAAGGGCCACAGCTTTTGTGGAGCGATGGGTAACGAAGCTTTGTGGGGGACTGTTGTTGATGTGTGCAGAGGGTCCCTGGTTCACGCCCGGGTATGGGCGAGGGGAAGGTCTAAAGTTATACTGTTACACCTCCATACAAAAATTCCTCACTTCATGGGCTTATTTTCTTGGAGAGACGTTGGCCTGAGTAAAACCTCTCACTTCTTCCTCTCTGGCCTAAGCCATCTCTTTTCCTGTCAGCATGGCCCAGTAATTCACATCTGCTATGGAACACCCTGCCAATCTGTTCCAGATGATGGCAATTACTATCAATTCAGATGGTATCTTATTGAGCGGTCACACAACTAGCTACATGAAGCTGACAGTTTGCAAAAGAGACAGTTGTATTTGTAAAGCAATGACTACTGAATATATCCATGGTATCCGTCCAGCTGGGGGACACTGGAATAAGCATCTCCTCTGTATAAACCCAGTGCAGAGCAGTGTGTCCCACTCAAATCCAGAGAACTAAAATCTGCACTCCAACCAGTGTAGAGACCAACACCCTGTCACCTACATAATATCTCATCTAACCTAGCATTCACCTCCTTGTCCGAGCAGTGCAATGGAAACATTGAAAGGTAAAACTGGGTGGCAGTTAGTAGCTTTTGAGTGAATAGGAGAGAGGTAGAAAGGGACTATGAGCTGTTGTATGTGCAGTGCGTGTGTGCTTATCGAGGTTTAAGCACACACACGCACACACTTTTTTTCAAGCCTCACACCTTCACGGGGAGCCGGTAAACAAATGCTGTGGATCCCTTGGGTGCGGCGCTCGGCGAACCGCAGTGCCTTCATTTGCTCCCTCTTGTCTCAGCTTGCGGCGTGTATTTCAGTCCCTCTGAAGACACAAAGGTACGCACGCACACACACACACACACACACACACACACACACACACACACACACACACACACACACACACACACACACACACACACACACACACACACACACACACACACACACACACACACACACACACACACACACACACACACCACCATGCATTAAGGGGACCAAAATAACAGGCACCTGTTGCTCTAACCACAATTTCTACTACATGGGCCAAATTAGAGCGTCGCCCTAGCAACAGCAAATTGAATCACCGTGTGCAATGATGGCCTAGAAATACACCTTTACTTTAAACATAAACACAAACCTATGATGTGCTTCATACAAAAATCAGCATCAGTATGAACATTGAATGATGTTGAGAGAAAAAAGAAGCCTTGTTTTCATCCGAGATGCTGATGGTGCTGCATGAACTCAGTGTTTGAATTGAGTTAACCTATCACCCAGGGTTATTGAAAATGTTAGCAATGCAATCTGACTTTTAGATAATCCAACTGATTTCTGACAAAAGGATTTCTCAATCCAGCCTTAAGGTTAGATGGTCAGTGGACATACCATACCCATGGAGTATCATCCACCAAGTATGCAGAGAGACCCAAGGAGACCTGCCTAAGGGTTAGTAAGGGCTATTCTTTAGTTGCAGGCAAACTACAAGGCCTGCAATACAATGACCACAGTAGCTACAGTATGATGAGATATATAGATTTTAAGCATGTGTGGCCCTTGAGATTCACCTAGTGTTCCAGCTAAGCTGTTAAAGCTGAGGTAAGCATTACACAGAAATGTAGGCCATTCTGTTTTTACTCTTGCTTCCATAGTAAAGCTACGCTATCACATATTAGGTTGGGCTAATCATGTTACATTTGGGAGTTTTTAAAACCTATAGTGCAAGTAGCAAAACCTATCAGTTGAAGTTGTAGTGTAGACTAGTAATGGCTGCCGTTTTACAGTCTCCTAACCAACTGTGCTATTTTGTGTGTTTTTTTAAAATGATTTTATTTTGTACATAATGTCTCTGCCATTGTCTCTTATGACCGAAAAAAGCTTCTAGATATCAGGACAGCGATTACTCATCTCGTACTGGAAGAAACATTTTTCTTTAACTAGTCGGACGCGAAGGATTTACTTCAGACACTGACAAGGCCCAAATCCCCTTGATTCGCATGAGAAAGAGACGAAGATATCGGGGAGGATCCGACGGTGAGTGGGTAATCTGCCTCCACCATCAGTCCTATTAGCCAACGTACAATCATTGTATAACAAAACAAACAAACTACGATCACGAAAATCCCACCAACGGGACATTAAAAGCTGTAATATCTTATGTTTCATCGAGTTGTGGCTGGACAACGCCATGAATAACATACAGCTGGCGGGGTTTACGCTGCATCAGCAAGATAGAACAGCTGCCTCCGGTAAGACAAGGGGTGGCAGACTGTGCATATTTGTAAACAACAGCTGGTGCATGAAATCTAATAGCACGGATGTCTCAATGTTTTGCTCGCCTGAGGTAGAGAATCTCATGATAAGCAGTGACCACACTATTTACCAAGAGAGTTTTATGTATATTCTTCGTAGCTGTCTATTTACCACCACAAACCAATGCTGGCACTAAGACCGCACTCAATGAGCGGTATACAGCCGAAAGCAAACAGGAAAACGCTCAATCAGAGGCGGCGCTCCTAGTGGCCGGCGACTTCAATGCAGGGAAACTTAAATCCGTTTGACCTAATTTCTACCAGCATGTTAAATGTGCAACCAAAGAAAAAAATCTCTAGACCACCTTTACTCCACACACAGAGATGCGTACAAAGCTCTCTCTTGCCCTCCATTTGGCAAATATGGCCATAATTCTATCCTCCTGATTCCTGCTTACAAGATAAAACTAAAACAGGAAGCACCAGTGACTTGGTGAATAAAGAAGTGATCAGATGAAGCAGATGCTAAGCTATAGGACTTTTTGCTAGCACAGACTGGAATATGTTCCGGGATTCTTCCAATGGCATTGAGGAGAACATCACATCAATCGCTGGTTTCGTCAATAAGTACATCGATGATGTTGTCCCCACAATGAGTGTACGCACATACTCCAACCAGAAGCCATGGATTACAGGCAACATCTGCACTGAGCTAAAGGGTAGAGCTGCTGTTTTCATGACTCCAACCCAGAAGCTTATAAGAAATCGCTCTATGTTCTCAAACGAACCATCAAATGGGCAAAGCGTCAATACAGGACTAAGTTTGAATCGTACTACACCGGCTCCGACACTCATCAGATGTGGCAGGGCTTGCAAACTATTACAGACTATAAAGGGAAGCACAGTCGCGCGCTCCCGAGTGACACAAGCCCTCCTGACGAGCTAAATTACTTCTATGTTAGTTTCGAGGCAAGCAACACTGATGCATGCAAGAGAGCATAAGCTGTTCTGGATGACTGTGTGATCACGCTCTCTGTAGCCTATGTGAGTAAGACCTTTAAGCAGGTTAACATTCACAAGAACACAGGGCCAGATGGATTACCAGGAAGTGTACTCTGAGCATGCCCTAACCAACTGGCAAGAGTCTTCACTGACATTTTCAACCTGTCCCTGACTGAGTCTGCAATACCAGCATGTTTCAAGCAGACCACCATAGTCCCTGTGCCCAAGAACACTAAGGTATCATGCCTAAATGACTACCGACCCGTAGCACTCACGTCTGTATCCATGATGTCCTTTGAAAGGCTGGTCATGGCTTACATCAACACCATTATACCAGAAACCCGAGACCAACTCCAATTTGCATACCGCCCCAACAGATCCACAGATGATGCTATCTCTATTATACTCCACACTGCCCTTTCACACCTGGACAAAAGGAAAACCTATGCGATAATTCATTAACTTCAGTTCAGTGTTCAACACCATAGTGCCATCAAAGCTCATCACTAAGCTAAGGACCCTGGGTCTAAACACCTCCCTCTGCAACTGGATCCTGGACATCCAGACGGGCCGTATCCAGGTGGTAAGTGCCTTCCTCACCATCTTAAATAAGCATGCCCCATGAAAAAAATAGAACTAGGAATAAATATTGGCTGGTTAACTCCAGACCTGTCTGCCCTTGACCAGCACAAAAACATCCTGTGGTGTACTGCATTAGAATCGAATAGCCCCCGTGATATGCAACTTTTCAGGGAAGTTAGGAACAAATATACACAGGCAGTTAGGAAAGCTAAGGCTAGCTTTTTCAAACAGAAATTTACATTGTGTAGTACTAACTCAAAAAAGTTCTGGGACACTGTAAAGTCCATGGAGAATAAGAGCACCTCCTCCCAGCTGCCCACTGCTCTGAGGATAGGAAACACTGTCACCACTGATAAATCCACTATAATTGAGAATTTCAACAAGCATTTCTCTACGGCTGGCCAAACAAAAACAACAAAAAGAATAACGAACGTCACGTTCTGCAGGCTTCACAGAGCTAACAAAAACAAGATCCCACAAAACCAAAAGGAGAATGACAACTTGTATGTGATCCCCAATCAGAGACAACGATAAACAGCTGCCTCTGATTGGGAACCACACTCGGCAATTAAACAAAGAAATGGAAAACAAGAAATAAAGAAACTAGAATGCCCGCCCTAGTTACACCCCGGCCTAACCAAAATAGAGAATAAAAGCCTCTCTAGATCATCTAGAAGTTCTACAACTGCACCATTGAGAACATCCTAACTGGTTGCATTCACAGCCTGGTGTGGAAACTGCTCGGCCTCGGACCACAAGGCACTACAGAAAGCAGTACGTACAGCCCAGTACATCACTGGGGCCAAGCTTCCTGCCACCCAGGACCTCTATACCAGGCGGTGTCAGAGGAAGGCCCTAAAAATTGTCAAAGACTCCAGCCACCAGCAATTAGTACCGGAGCGCCAACTCTAGGTCCAAAAGGCTTCTTTATAGCTCTACCCCAAGCCATAAGACTCCTGAAGAGCTAATCAAATGGCTACCCAGACTATTTGCATTGCCCC
Organism: Oncorhynchus masou masou; assembly: GCF_036934945.1. Classification (NCBI taxonomy): domain Eukaryota; kingdom Metazoa; phylum Chordata; class Actinopteri; order Salmoniformes; family Salmonidae; genus Oncorhynchus; species Oncorhynchus masou. The sequence continues at coordinate 73,054,024 of NC_088224.1, read as the reverse complement.
CCCCCCTTTTACGCTGCTGCTACTCTCTGTTCATTATCTATGCATATTCACTTTAACTTTGCCTACATGTACATATTACCTCAATTACCTCGACAAACCTGTGCCACCGCACATCGACTCTGTACTGGTACCCCCTGTGTATACAGTTGAAGTAGGAAGTTTAAATACACCTTAGCCAACTACATTAAAATTCAGTTTCTCACAATTCCTGACATTTAATCCTAGTAGAAATTCCCTGTCTTAGGTTAGTTAGGATAATCACTTTATTAAGGATGTGAAATGTCAGAATAATAGTAGAGAGAATGATTTTTATTTTATTTTTTACTTTTATTTCTTTCATCACATTCCCAGTGGGTCAGAAGTTCAAATACTCATTTAGTATTTGGTAGCATTGCCATTAAATTGTTTAACGTGGGTCAAACGTTTCGGGTAGCCTTCCACAAGCTAACCACAACAACTTGAGTGAATTTTGGCCCATTCCTCCTGACAAAGCTGGTGTAACTGAGTCAGGTTTCTAGGGCTCCTTGATCGCACACGATTTTTCAGTTCTGCCCACAAATTATCTATAGGATTGAGTTCTGGGCTTTGTGATGGCCACTCCAATACCTTGATTTTGTTGTCCTTAAGCCATTGTGCCACAACATTGACAATATGCTTGGGGTCATTGTCCATTTGGAAGACCCATTTGCAAACAAGCTTTAACTTCCTGACTGATGTCTTGAGATGTTGCTTCAATATATCTACATAATGTTCCTTCTAATGATGCCATCTATTTTGTGAAGTGCACTAGTCCCTCCTGCAGCAAAGCACCTCCACAACATGATGCTACCACCCCTGTGCTTCACGTTTGGGATGGTGTTCTTCAGCTTGCAAGTCTCCCCCTTTTTCCTCCAAACATAACGATGGTCATTACGGCCAAACAGTTTTTAAAAACTATTTAACAGACCAGAGGACATTTCTCCAAAAAGTACGATATTAGTCCCCATGTGCAGTTGGAAACCGTAGTCTGGCTTTTTTATGGCGGTTTTGGAGCAGTGGCTTCTTCCTTGCTGAGTGGCCTTTCAGGTTAAGTCGATACAGGACTCGTTTAACTGTGGATATAGATAATTGTGTACCTGTTTCCTCCAGCATCTTCACAGGGTCCTTTGCTGTTGTTCTGGGATTGATTCACACTTTTTACACTAAAGTACATTCATCTCTAGGAGACAGAACACGTCTCCTTCCTGAGTGGTATGGCGGCTGCGTGGTCCCATGGTGTTTATACTTGCGTACTATTGTTTGTACAGATGAACGTGGTACCTTCAGGCATTTGGGAATTGCTCTCAGGGATGAACCAGACTTGTGGAGGTCTGCAATTTTTTTCTGAGGTCTTGGCTGATTTCTTTTGATTTTCCCATGATGTTAAGCAAAGAGGCACTGTTTGAAGGTAGGCCTTGAAATACATCCACAGTGCCACCTCCAATTGACTCATATAATGTAAATTAGTCTATCAGAAGCTTCAAAAGCCATGACATAATGTTCTGGAATTTTCCAAGCTGTTTAAAGGCACAGTCAACTTACTGTATGTAAACTTCTGACCCACTGGAACTGTGATACAGTTGTAAGCAGGAACTAAGATGTCGGCAAAATGTCCTAAATTCAAACAGAAATTGAAAGTTTGCCTCCAACTATGAAAGTGAAATAATCTGTTTCTAAACAATTGTTGGAAAAATTACTTGTGTCATGCACAACATAGATATTCTAACCGACTTGACAAAACTATAGTCATTTGTGGAGTGGTTGAAAAACAAGTTTTAATGACTCCAATCTAAGTGTATGTAAACTTCCGACTTCAACTGCAGCCTCGAAACTGTTATTTTCCTGCTGCTCTTTAATTTTTGTATTTTTGTATTTTTTACTTATCTATTTTTTACTTAACACTTATTTTTCTTAAAAATGCATTGTCAGTTAAGGGCTTGTACGTAAGCACTTCACTGTAAGGTCTACACCTGTTGTATTCTGCACATGTGACAAATACAATTTGAATTGATTTTATATAGTTGAAGTTGTTTATTACCTGTGTAAAAGGTGATTTACTGTAAATGTCTCCTCGCCAGGAGAGGGTGTGTAAACTTAACCTGGGGAAAAGGACAAAACAAATTGATCAGAACTGTCTTCTCTTCTGATTATGTGATTCAGATGATCATCATCAGTCGATCAGAAAATCTTGAAAACAAGGTCATATCGTGGCCATTGCCTTTGTGTTCAAATTACTATTTTTGTCATGAGAAGCTAAAAGTTAGATTCATCATCGATGAGAGAAGTTGTTTGTCTTGTCTTTTTATCCACGCCTTCCATAGTTGGTGTCAACCTTTCAATTTCTGTTTGAATTTAGGACATTTGAGTTCCTGCTTACAACGACACCATCTTGACCCCTGCTCACAATGACGCCATCTTGGTCTCTGCTGACAATGACGCCATCTTGGCCTCTGCTGACAACGACGCCATCTTGGCCACAGCTTACAACGACGTTATCTTGGCTCCTGCTTACAACGACACCATCTTGGCCTCAGGAAATCTTGCCACAGACGGGACGAGAGAGGTGAGATGACTCCAGTGAGCTGTTGCTGGCTTAGCGCACCTTCCCTCATCATGTATGACTCGTCATTCTTAACAATTATACAAATAACCTAGCCTATCTGTTGGTAGTTATCCACTTCATGGGGTAGGTAAATA